>NW_027395979.1:0-35678 GCF_047715735.1 Aspergillus multicolor | reverse complement strand
CTCATCAACCTCTTCCTCATCAACCTCTTCCTCATCAACCTCTTCCTCATCAACCTCTTCCTCATTAACCTCTTCCTCATCAACCTCTTCCTCATTAACCTTCTTCTCATCAATCTCTCTCTCATTAATCTCTCTATCATCAGCCTCTCTCTCTGTCTCTTTCTCTCTTTCTCTAACTCTCGTCCCTCTTCTACCTGTAACACCCGAATAAGAACCCGTGATTGGGATTTCCTCTTATTACTCCCACATACGGACCTGTTTCTTGTTGCCTGTTCTGGCCGGTCTTCAGCTCGCGGTCTTTCAGTTTTCCAGACGATCTTCACCCACATACTAACTAACACAACCTGAGCCAGGTCATCCTGCAGGAAAGACTTCTATCCCTTTTGATCCGCCATCACCATGTCTCGAAAGTTGAAGGGACCCAACACTATCTGCACCGTTTGCGGATGGAAACGCCATTTCGCCGCAGATTGTCCTTCCGTAAAGCAGCGGAAGAACAGAAACCAAAGACGCTCTGATAATATCTGCGCCGTCTGCAAGGGAAAGGGCCACTTCGCGCCAGAGTTCCCCACGCATTTAAACGCCAAAAGACAAAACCTTGAGGCAGATCGGTATCGTCCTGCTCAAGCACGACCGCCGCCTCCGCCTCCGCCTCTTCCTCCTCTTCCGCCCTCATTCGCTCACAAATCCTTGACTATTCCATCTTGGTTTCCGGCAGTCGAAACTCGCCGCGGCTCTGATAACCATGATGGGATTTTCGGTGGGCCTCGAGGTACCAAAAGAAGATCTTCATCACTCGATCCCAGCAAGCAAGCTTCAACGGCAACCGGAAACTCGCACAACAACTCCCAAACAAATGTTCTAGGACAACTGGATGACCGCCCAGAGCCGCCTATCCATCCGGATCGTCTTGCTCTGGTGTCCTCCTCCGAGCCATACACTACAACGCCTGATTTGCCTCTTTCGCATTTTCCTGGCTTGAATGCTCCTGTTCAACCCTTTCGCGGATGTGCGCACGCCTAGAGAGCGCCGCCTAGGGCAAAAAAAAGGATCCAAACAACGGCCTCGCTTCTGGGACACGCCTAGTCCTTATATGCTGGACCCCTGGAAAGCCTGGTGAGAAACGGTTGCCCAACCCAATATCAATCATGCGCTAACTCCTGGAGGAACAGTGGCCAATCAAGCAACGGATGTCCGAGTCCTCTGGACCAGGATGCTTTTTCCTCGAGTGCGACCACGTCACACCAGTTCCTGTCGTCGGCAATGCTCACTGCTCCGTAGAGCGAGCTGACGGCGTTACGGCCATCCCCTCGCAAAATCGCCTTCTTCTGTGCTGTTCTACGCTAACAGACACCACCTATGATAGGTCGGATCTGAGCGCAAACTTCTGGAACGGAATACGGAGTAAGCAATTGGGCAACGTCAAAGGTTGATCTCAGGACTTTAGCTCTGTGGTATCTGTTGGGGGCTTGGGGCTCAGCAAGCGGCTATCGGAGCCTCATATCCGCTCTTAGACTGGAAAGAAAATTTACATGGAACGTCTTTCTTAGCACTGCCCAGTGCGGTGAATTAAGGCATGGAGTCGGTCTCGTCTGTTACCCTTTACGGTAGCCGTTGACTGAAGCCGCATCGATTTGGCCCCTTGCTAAACGGCAACTCAACCAGGAAGAGAGATCGTTCTCGCTGCACGATGCGATCGAGACAATCGAGGCCTCGGCGGTCAGTCAGGGGCCCCATGGGATAACGTTTACCCAACCAGGACGAACAACTCTACTTACCTGGCGGGTTCATCCGCGGCAAACCTTGGTGCCCGGTAACTCCCATCCCGAGGTCTGTCCAGAAGGGATCTTTCAAGAAGGCCTGGTTTGTCTGCCAAGGTCGGATAAGAAGTCCGTACAGGGTCGCCGAAGTTTTTTTACCATCGTAGCGCTCTACGGGTTTGTACTCCGGGTCGGAACGCTGCTCAGTGTACTTTAGTTCTCATCCTAGCTTTCTAGCTTATTCTCAAGTACGGCCGGGACTTGTGGCAGTGTACTGTGCCGTCGGTCGGGCTGGGTGATCTCGACACTCCTGCCCCGAAGGCTCTAAGGTTGGGCATGACCTCTTGCTAAGAGTCTTTCCATGTCACGACTGATACATTAGGTATGAGAAGATTCCATTTTAGGTACTCCATGCTCTGCCGGCTTCCCTGGGAAGTCTAGACGTTGGAATAAGCTCTTCGACCAAGCCAATGCCGATTCCGCCCTCCAAAAGTACCCTGTTGAGCGGGGAAGGCTTGGGTATTCGATAAGTTCACGCCATCGACCACTCCGTCCCTATTGGTGCCCACGACCTCCATCCCAACCAAAGAACGTGGTACAAAGGCGGGGTCGCTGCCTTACCCCCCTTGTAGTGTATCTCGACGACATCCTTTCCTACGCACCAACTTGCCCAAATCCCATAATCGCCCGAAATGCGCCCCCTCACAAAACTCTGGCTCTTCAAGCTCCGCGATGGAAAGTCCATCTCGGACCCACCCTTCATGACGCTCCTCTCCTCAATCCTCGACCTAATCGCCTCGTATACGAAGCCTGAACCGGGCGCGCCTTCCCTCCACGCCTTTTATGAGGTCACCAACCGTCCCGCCCATCTCCTCATGATCACGGGGTATCCGTCGCAGGAATTGAATACGGCGGTTGATAGAGTCTACTCGGAGAGATTCCTGGGTAGTCTGTTTGAGTTCGTGCAGCATATTTGGCTGCGGCAGATTGAGGTCGATCTTGCCACGGCGCCGTTGGAGGCGGAAGGTATGGTTGTTACGTGCGGTGCTAGGCCGGAGGATGGAATTGTGGAATCTGGGACTGGGAAGGGAATCGGGGGGTGGGATGTTTGGAAGAAGACGCAGCAGGGGAAGCAGGGTGGGAGTGTCGTGCAGGGGGTACGCGAACACGAGGACGATGCGGAGAGAACCTGGGTGCAGATCAAGCCGTGGAACAGCAATGACGAAGAAGATATTTCGGGCGCAGATGAAGTGTTCTACTTGCGGGAAATTATCAGTCGCTGAAGAAGAAAAAATGGGGCGACTGATGATTTCTGATTTCAGAGTTTTGTTTATGTATCGCCGGTCGTTTCTAGCAGGGTTTGTCATGGACTCTTCTATTCCCCACTGGCTCTGGCTCTGCCTCTGGCTCATCCAGCGTAGACGACCATTCCGCGAGCTCCTCCACTAGCCAGCCCCAGGCTAAAGCAAAGGCAGCACCGGGCCCCAAAGCTAAAGTTCCACTTGTCAACGCGCCGATGATCTTCCACCACGACGTCTGCACCCCAAGCAGTCTAAGCTCGTCCATCCGCGGTAGAACCCAGATAAAGGCGGATTCCAGCCCCCAGACCCGATCGAGATGAGCCAAGCTCGTCATAGTTTGAAAGAAAGAGGATTGTAAAGAGTCGTTAAGCATTGCGCCCGGCAAAATGGCGTCAGCCCGACCGGTCTCCGTCTGCCTCTAAGCATCACTGAAGACAGTCTCGTGTTCGCCGGAGTGAAACAATCGTACATTGCCTGATACATATAGCAAGGCCTTAAGAGAAGCTTTGTAATAACGACTACAAACAATACATCGTGAGTTGATTCGTCTCAGTTTGAGCCATCACTAAGGTAGCATAGGTAACCTTCGGGTTCAAGAAGTCATGTGACATGGTAGGCTGTGTACCTTACGCTGCCACTGAAATGTACACAATCAGTGCAATATAGAGAGTTGAATAAGTAGGAGGCAATGTAAGCTGGCTAGATTGCTCATGAAGCTCAGTAAGCATACCTCTTTCTCCCACTGGACGTAGTCCGCCTGCGGTTCGCCATAACATCATAAAAATGCAACAATACACACCCAACAGATACAAAAAGCAGCAAAGCGGCGTTCGTCCAATGCTCAGTTGGGTATCCACGCTCCACTTCGTTAGCCTTGTATATCCAGACTCCGACGATCCGACCGGGCGCTCCGAATGAGATGTTCAATGCTATGGCGAGACCGGCGCCCCCGGTGGAGTGGGTATTGGAAGATAACCAACCGGGAAGTGGCGGTATACAGGAGAACGCGCCGCTAGAGCCGACGATAAGACAGCCGTAGCGTTGCTGGGTATGTTAGTTGTCTGCTAGAAGTAGAAAGGTAATGGCTTACCAGGTAGGCGTCAGCAGTGAGCACTGCTGAGGCTAGAAATCCCATCACTCCGATGAATGAGAATCTCGCCGAATGTAGACCGCGACTGCAAGAATGAGCAAGGTAACTTGAAGACAAGTCTAGGTTGGAAACGTACGCATTGAAGTGGTCGGCCGACCATGCTACTACTACTATGACTACGTATGCCACGGCATATGGGGGGACCGTCATGAGCTGGGCTTTCAGGTTCTCATAGCCTAACCCTGCTGTAATGGAGGGCATAAATAGGGACAAACTGGAGAAGGGTGTCGAGATTCCAAAAATAGATCTGCGTTGTCAGGGACAACCTTAGCTCAAGAATGAAGGACTTACTGCATAGTGAACATACAACAGCCACTCTGTGAGGACCTCCTTTGCCTCAGCCCAGCTCATGACTTTGGCGCCTCCCTTCGACCCTTCAACCTGGAGCCGTTGTTCTGCCAGCTGCTTCTCATCATCGTTTAGCCAGCCGACTGATTCTGGATAATTCGGCAACAAGAACCAGACAAGGATGGCCGAGGCACAGGACAGTGCACCTTCAATAAAAAACAGCCAGCGCCATGCCGAGTGTTCATGCTCGCCATTCAGATATCCCATCCTGTATGCTATAGCACCGCCGAAGGCTCCGGCTAGTGTTGCAGATGCTAGAATTAAGGCGAGTCTCAGCGACCGCTCGGACGTCCTGTACCAGAAGGTGAGGTAGTAGACCAGTCCGGGAAATAACCCTGCCTCTGTCACCCCGAGAAGGAAGCGGATGCCAGTGACCTGGGCGTAGTTGGTGGCGCCACCAAGTCCGATCGTTGTCGCACCCCAGGAGAGCATTAGAAGGGCAATCCAGCGCTGGGCGGTTAGTAACGATCGACAGTATAGTATAGTAGGTGCACATACATTCGGTCGGAGCTTCTTCAGAAAATAACTCGACGGCACTTCGAAGAGGGTATATGCAATCAGGAACACCATGAGCACAATGCTAGGGCACCATTATTTACAGGTCCATAGTATCAATGGTAGCCGGCCGTACGTGAATTCATAGTTTGACATGCCCGTCTCGGTGAGCAGGTCATTGCCCGTGTCCGCACTGAGCACTTTTGCGTTGTCTATGACTATTAGGTAAGTTCTGGGAATGTTCACATGTTAAATCCAACTCGCCAATGTTCGACCGGTCGAGATAGCACAGCAGATAGATGAAAGCAGACAGCGGCAAGATCCTGAGGTCCTGCTTCCATACCAGGGCGGCCACAGCTTCCTTATCGTATTGCTCAGTGACAAGGGACTCGGGGACGCCATCCTATCAAGTGAGTTGAAGTGAGAGTTTGATTTTACCGGTTCGATCAGACAATTACCTTTTGTTGAGCGTCTTCAACGTTTTCGGCCTCGGTTTTCGCCACTTTGATCGTCATTCCTGGGGCAGGGCTAATTATAACGAGGCTTTCGGTCGGTTCTCAAATTGCGAAAGTGCAAATAATGGTTCTCGGCAATTCGAAGAGGTCAAAAGTGGGTGAACGAGCGACTTAAATTGCCATTCATGGATGGCTCGCACCTGGGGGAAACGAGAGGGCCAGCTATCCCCGCGAAATCCCCGCAAAGCCCAAGCCGGGGTCGGCGCCGACGAGTACAGTCAGAGAATAAGAGAGAGTGTCCAGTGTTGATCGGCAAAGCAGTGCAGGATAACTGCCGATTGACGATCGACCTCGCAGTCAACGTGGGTCTGAAGTCTGGGGTCGGGGTAACCCCGAAGAAAAGGCCGACGCTGCCATCTCTGTAGTTGCGTCCTCGAGATGTTGAGACAGAATAGGGCTTGATCAGCCATGAACTCAGCTTGCGGCAGATGCCATCGGCGCAAGACCCGATGTGACAAGGTCGCTCCTTCCTGCGAATCTTGTCGCAAGGCCGGAGTGGCCTGCAGCTACGTCAACCCCGCCAGAGACCGACAAAAACACATTGATTGGCTTCGGCGCCGAGTTGCAGAGCTCGAGAATGAGAATCGGTCATTGTCGGACAGACTTGAGTCGCAGAGCGCAACGGATGATACCGAACATCGACCAACCGAGCTGCCAGCTGAATGCGATGCCAACAACGAACTCACGCAGCAGATCTCCTTCCTCTCGAGTCGAGCTGGGGGAGAGAGCCAGTTCCTCGGCTCTAGCAGTGGGATTCTGTTGGCAAGCCTGGTTGACGTTGATGTTCCAACTTCCCAGTGGAACGCAGGGGTCGAAACTAGGGCTAACCCGGGTTTGCTGAATGGAGAAATTCTGGCTGCGATGGATCCGTGTCCCTTGCCCGAGGAATCCATTGCCAGAGCCTTGCATGATGCATACTTTGAGCACGATCATCTCTCTTATCCTTTTCTGCACCGCGCCACCACCTTGGCGACTTTGGACACGGCCTACCGGGACCGACCTGCATTCGATAGAGATGTCTTTTCTTGCTATTCTTTCAACTTGGTTCTTGCCATTGCCCGGGCCAGCGTATACAAATTTGACCGCGAATCACTGCCTGACGCAGAGACTTATCATCGCCGTGCTGCTGGGTATCTAAACCAGGTTCTGCAGCGAGGCAGCACTCAAGCATTGCAGGCAATTCTGTTACTTTGTCAATACCGCATGGTCAATTCTACTCAAGATACGTCTACGAGTATGTACAGCTCCATTGTAGTATCGCAAAGACTGACAATCCAGGTATGTGGCATCTTGTGGGCATTGCAGCGCGAATGTGTCTGGAGCTCGGTCTGCATCGAGAGCAGGTCTACCAAGTACCTAACTCCACCGGCAATGTCGCAACCAGCACTGTCATTCAGAGCGAGATTCGACGCTGGTGCTTCTGGAGTGTTATTGCTACGGATAGGGTGGTGAGCATCACCCTCGGTCGCCCTCTGGCTATCCGGTTGCAGGACACCGATGTTTCCCTTCCTCAGCCCTGGTCGGACACCTTTTTAATTCCCAGGACTCTGGGTATTCGTGCCCCCCAACTAGCCTCTCTCCGACCTCCATATTCGTTCATATCGTGCGGTACCGTATCATTTGCGGAATAATCATATCTGCTCTGCATACTGGCTCAGCGCGGACCCAAACAGATGCAGAGTCAGCTCTCGGGGCACGAGATCGACTTGCAGATACCCTCGCTGGGTGACATGCAGACACGGACAGATTATCCTTCCTTCATCATGGTGAAATGCAGACAGAGCCCCGACGATCGAGCTTTTGCAGTCGTGAATAGTACGAGATGCTCTTCCACAGTGCCCTTCTTATGCTATACAGACCTTCGCCCGCGTTGTCCAGAGTGTCGGCCATGGATTCCAAAGCACTTGAGACCGTCTTCGCAGCTGCAAGAAGTGGAGTTATAATGTATGCCCAACTCCATAGATGTAAGCGCATCAACTACACATGGATCACTCTTCATGCCGTCTTCATGGCAGGACTGTCTTACATATATGCCGTTGGACGACATTTCAGGTCGCGAAAGCTAGGGCAGTCAACGATGCTGCTTAGGAGTGACCCTACAATCCTTGACATCGTGAATGCCTGCCGTACGTGCTCAAACGTTCTCATAGCCATATCCGAGCGGTGGAACATGGCGAAGAATTGTTGCGATATCTTCAATAGGCTCAGCGACGCAGTGCTTACTGATGCTGTCGAGTACTATAGCAAAGTCTCGGGCACTCGGAATGCTAGGTCCATCATGTTTAGGCAGTCTAACCACACGCCACCGAGTCTGCAGGACGAAGGTATACTTACCATTGACTCAGTCCTCCGCGATTGCTTCGATGACCTACGGCACTTTCAGGCCTCTGCGTTCGGCGATGACCCAGTAGCTAGCTATCTCATGACTGGATGGGTGAGATTGAGGGAATGGGCTTCAATGTCTTTCTCTAGGGCATGGAGGAATTAGCCCCTGAGTTTAGGCTACTTGCTGCGTTCAACGAACCATGATCCATCTCCCACAATCCCGAGGGACGCAGGCTAAAAGCCCAATCATCCAGTCTGAGTTGTTCATTCCCGACTTTTGATATGTCATCGGCCGATTTCTCCGATAAACAGACGGCACTGGGGGTTTACCGGTGCAATCGGCGTCGGCGCCGATGGCCGATACCCCACGTCTACATCCACAACCAGGGCATTATTGCGGGGTATTATAGCCAATATTCAAATCATATGCTGCGGGTTTACGATCCGTCAAGTGCTGTGCCAGAATGATGTAAATGTCTCATAAGCCATCAGCCAACAATCCATCCCAAATACGACCCCTTTGGTGGAACTATATCCCACCGCTGCGGCCCGCTCGGCATTCTTGGTGTCTTTGCCAATGGGTAGAGGTCAACCAAATGGATCCGCGCAATATATACCAGGGCAGTGACATTGACATGCCTTCCTGAATGCTTGGCCCTTGCAGGTAAGGGGCATGCGTCATCCGGGGGAAATCCGGCTATTGACTGTCGGCTATATAATATAATAGACGACTAACCCAATCGTCTAGGCAACTACTCACAACGTGTCCCCTTCTTTGATATAATGAGGCGTCATTTTTCCCTTGCATTTGCGGCCCTACACGTGGTCGATGCCGGGTTATTGAAACCCAGGGTCTCCCAATGCACACCCCTACTCCATCTCTACGAGACGACCAGTCCTGTCAACATTCATACAGCAAACCCAGTGCCAGCAGGAGCACTGAATATCTCCTCGGACGATGGGACTCAAGTGTTCGGAACAAATTTCCCCTTTGCCATGTTCAAGGCAGCCTCAAGTATGCCGAGGGCCAGCACGGCCATGTTCAGCCGGATCCGAGTGGCAATGCGAGTCTCACCTGGGAGGTGTTCCTTCCGGAGTCCAGCCACTATAACGGACGATATCTTGGTGTTGGTGTGTACTTAAATTGATCAGGGCTGACCAATGCTGACAGGAATAGGTAACGGTGGCTATGCGGGCGTCATCGACAACTACACGATGCTTCAATATCTCAACGAGGGCTATGCCGTCGGAGGCTGCGACAGCGGCCACCATATCAACGAGAACGGCAGTGGCACCGGATACGCTCCCTATATGGATGATTTAGCCAAAGTCAAGGCCTGGATCCACGACTCGATTGCCCTCACTACGGGTGTTGCAAGGGACACCATTACCTCGACATATTACGCAAACTTCCCAAAGCACAGTTACTACTACGGTTGCTCAACCGGTGGCGGCCAAGGATACTCTCTGGCGCAGTTCTACCCGGAGCTTTTCGATGGCATTTATGCCGAGGGTCCTGGTAACTACTACACTCATTTGATCCTTAGTTTTCTGTGGAACCAGCAGCATACCCAAGGGGCAGGGTTCCTCGACCAACATACCCTAGACTTTATCGCCGAGAAGGTCATTGACGCCTGCGACGAGGTGGACGGTGTAAAGGATAGATTGATTGGGAACTCCCTCAACTGCGATTTCGATATTCAGACGCTGGAGTGCAGCCCTGACCAAAGAAAGAAGAACGAAACTCTCTGTCTGACATCAGCGCAAGTCCAAGCCGTCCAAGCCATTTACTCTGGGGCAAAGGACTCGAGCGCCGCCGATGTAGTCTATCCAGGTTTCGACTTCGGCACGGAAAGCGCATGGCTCGAGCAACAAACCACCCTCTTCAACTCCTACGGCTCTCCAATTCTCCGCCAACTTGTCTTCAACAACGCAAGCTACAACGCAGTGAAAGACTTCAACTGGGCAAGCGATCTTGACGCCGTCAATCAGCGTGCATCACCGCTCATCAATGGAATCTCCACCAATCTAACGGCCTTCCACCGTCACGGAGGGAAGTTCATCACCGCGCAGGGCTGGTCAGATCCCATTAATGCAGCAGCCTGGCCAATGCAGCATCTAGAAGATATCAAGGACGTCATTGGTGATGAAACAGTGTCGGAGTTCATGAGACTCTTCATGATCCCCGGCGGTGGGCACTGCGGTGCGAATAAAGCGTATCCGCATGTCCCGGCGAAGAACCGTATCCTGGATGCGTTGGTGGACTGGGTTGAGAAGGGGGTTGTTCCGGACGATGGTGTGCTGAGCGAGGCGCCGCCCGACGGGTCGAATGTTACGAGGAGGTTGTGTCCGTGGCCGAAGCAGGCGAGGTTCAACGGGGGTGATCAGGGGGATTGGAGGGGTTATGAGTGTGATGTTGTCTAGCATTGGCAATGGCACTTTGTATGGTATGGTATTCACCCAACGACCTAGGTGGGTTATGTTGCTATTCATTGATAAATGGGGTGTCCACATATCCAATGCAACCTCACCAGATTAGTGGGTATCCAAAACCCCGACAGTTCCATGAATGCGGGTTGTCATTGTTACCCATGGCATGGGACGGATTCCCTCGTTAGGAAACCGCTCAGGTTCTAAGGAATCATCTGAGTCGAAGTGCTACATTTCTACGTTCCCGAGGAAGAAGCTACAGAAACGCTTGTGAATAGATTCAATCGTAAAATTCATATCCAGTGGTAGCTTAAGTGGTGGAAGAGGAAGAGCCAAAGATGAGCAGCAGGTAACCCTACACCAACCTTCAACCCCTCTCCCAACTCCAGGAAGGGAAATCTAAACCTCCTCCTTATGACTAACATCCCCAACCTGCTCGTCTACAACACTCTGCTTCCGCTGGCGCTCGACCTGCGCCTCAAAGCGCTCGTTGATCTTCCCCGTCCGCCACGCCTTGACATCGCTATCGAACATCAGATCAATCTCCTCGAGACTGCGCTGCGCGGTCTCAGGGTACATGAAGAACACATGCACCGTCATGACGGTGCAGAACACCCCGAAGATGATATACGTCTTCCACTGGATATTCGTGAACGCGGGGGCAACGAAATACGCGAGCGCGAAGTTGAAGATCCAGTTTCCTGCTGCTGAGAGGCCCACGCCCTTAGCGCGATATTTCAGGGGAAACACCTCGGATGCGTAGATCCATGCCGCAGGCGCCCAGGTGAGCCCGTAGACGCCGACGAAGATGTAGGACAGCGCGATCACGGCTTTTCCGGAAGCGCCGGTGATCTCCCACTTTAGGGAGGCGTTGCCGTTGATGCTTTCCACTGGGTTGCCGCGCGTTGCCATTACGGCGGCGATGGCGTAGTGGATTACCATGCAGGTTAGGGCGCCGGAGACGAGAAGGAGGCGGCGGCCGATGCGGTCGATGTAGGGGAGGATCACGCCGGTGGTGGCGACGAAGATGACGTATTGGATTATGGAGGAGTAGAGGGATGTGTCGCCGCTCTGGAGCACCATGTTAGTATGGGTGGAGGGGGAATGTGAGGGATGAGAAGAGGGAGACGGAGCTTACCATCCCGGCCATCTGGAAAATCCAGACGACGTAGTACATCGCCACGTTACCGCCAAGCAGCTGCTGCCAGACCTGGCAGCTGACACCGCAGAGTGTCCGTTTCCAGATTCGCGGGCCAAAGAGGGCAAAGAACGAGACGTCCTCGGCTTCGTGGGCGAGCCGCGCAGCTTCCTTGACTTCTTCGAACTCGAGCTGGACGACGGGGTCGTTGCGGTTGCCCTTCCCGTGCAGGTCGGCGAGGATGTCGAGGGCTTCTTCCCAGCGCTCGTGGGCGGCGAGCCAGCGGGGCGACTCGGGGAAGAAGAAGAGGGCCAGGAAGAGGATTAGGCCCGGGACGGCTTGGACGCCCCAGGCGACGCGAAAGGCGGATGGGCCGGAGATGCCTTTGCCGCAGCCCCAGGAGATGAGGTACATGATTAGGATACCCCATTCTACAGAAGTTAGTTAGTTTGAGACGTAGGGAGGGGTTTCGTACCGATTGCCCATTGTTGGATTCCGACGATGCGTCCGCGGATACGGGCGGGGGCTAGTTCGGCCAGGTAGACGCATACTTGCGAGGATGTGATACCGACTATTAGGGTCAAAAAACTTCACTTCACAGGTCTCCGTATAGGGAGGGCGCACCGGAAAGACCGCTGACGACTCGACCGGCCACGAGATGAGCGACGTTCCGCGCGGAGCATTGAATCATTGCGCCAATGATCCAGATAAGAGACGCGATCATCAAGCTCTTCTTTCGGCCAAGATGATCGGCGACGAAACCCGCTGCTATGGCACCGGCAAAGGATCCAGCCGACATGCTGGCGGTAATTCCTCCTTGAAGATCCGAGTTTGGATTGTTGAAGTAGTCGAGGTACTGCTCCGTGGCGAGGAAAGCGGACATGGACGAGACATCGAAGCCGAAGAGGGCACCGCCAATGGTGCCAAAGGCAGCGAGGACTGACCAGTTAGTCGATGTCACTGTAAAAGAGGGTCTACCTACCATAGATATTAGTGATGCGATACATCGTGACCATCAGTCGCACTTGACCGTTTCAACCGGGGAATCTGATCTGGAGAAGCAACCGGCCCTTTTATAGTTGCGACCCAGCCGGCCTCTGCGTGGGCGCCGTGCCGTGGCCGATGCAACATGGTCAGGGCCAGCGAGCGGGCAGAAGCGAAATGCGGGATTGCGGAGGCCCGGGATGGGGAAGCGATCGGGTCGAATGACATTGGGGATGGGTGCGTCACGGTGGAGACCTTGTTGTTGACGAGGCCACTCGGCTGTTTCTCGGTTAGACAGCAGCAAATTAACCGACGTGGTGCCATCATCGACAGGACAAGACGATTGTCGTCTTCGCTTCTTGTTCTTGTTCCTTGTCTATTTGCCTATTCTCCACCGGGACTTGATATCGGAGGAAGTACCGGAGGCCAGCCGCAGCCGGCCCAATCGACCATCGGCTCTACTCGGTGGGTAAATGTTGTGCTGGATACTGGAACTGCATGGCCGACCACGAGGATGCCATGTGCTTTCAGCAAGCACAGCGACCTTGCTGAGTTGTAGTGACGATATCGTTCTCTTGACCCTCGTCAGTGGCTGGTTTAATGCCGCCTGGGCATAAGCCTCTCCCGCCAGCCTTAATCAACTAGACCAGGTGCCAACCAGTCACGGGGGGGCGGCATCTCGTCGACGGTCGCTTGATGCCGGCAACGGTCGGGCCGCCGAGAGTCGTTCCTTGCTCGACGTCAGCTCGCTTCAACTTGATCCGGGACATGTTCGTCAGTGCCTATCCGGGAAACGACAGTTTTGAATTTAGCCGCGACGCGTGATTTGAAGCTTTTAAGTTTCAACGGCGAGTTCAGGTTTCGTTCCTGTCTGAAGCGACCTCGAGGCGGCCGCTTGGTGCCTTCCCAATCGGGCGTCCAACCGATGCTCTCCGAAGGCATCATTCCTATCGCTTTCCATCCGACATCCATCAAAAAACTCGAGTATCAACCAGCATGGCCTTGTCCATTACCCCATGGGCACCCCGGACCCGACAGCGGCCCCACTGCCATACCCACTCATCCAGAGCGGAATTGTATCTTGACAGTCGTGGCTCCGACGGTCGGTCGCTGCGGATGGCTCTGTAGTTTCCTCAACACTCGAAGACGATAGAGCTTTTCGGTTTCTCTGGATGGCTTGGACGCATGGTTGTGCAACCATGTCGCTTGTGTTTCTCGACAGCAGTGGAGCCTCTGGTGTACAGATCATCGACAGCCAGGGAGCACTGCCAAAATGAGTTGATCAGAAAGGCTACATTTATCGAGAAGTCATCCGGGTGTTCCTGCAGCTGATGCGGTCAAAGCCTGAGCTGGGCTCGGCGATTCCTCCAGGATGGGGAACAAGCACGTGACCGTTCTCCCCTGCATGCGGACAACACTCTCCCATCGAGTCTTATCGACTGAGAGTTTATTGCTGGCTCTTATCTTGATATGTCCTGCGCAAGAGATTGCGGAGCGCACATTGGTCGCTCCAAGTCCGATCAATGGCGGTCTACCATGCAAGTGAGGTTGCATCTGGCGTTGCCACAGCCCCTTTGGCCTCAACGGGATTGATCTTGGACCTTTTCTGTTCTACGTGAGAACACGTGCATAATCCTCCTTGCATGAGATCGATCGCCTGGGGTTGCGAGTCGCCGCGTTCTGTTCTGGACCGGGTTGGCCACGGGCTGGTCTCACTCCCGGACTGACTTCCTATCGTAATACAACCTCTCGTCCGGATGCGACGTAAGCTGCCCTTGAATTTACACTCTAGTTTGAGGCAAGAGGTGACCCAGACATATTGCTTTTCCCAAGCCACGCATTGCTTTTGGATCCCACCTGGCGCTTCCGGACCGGTTATTGGAGTGGCTGATCGGTGCCTTTGATCGCACAGCATGATGACCGCATAACAAGAGACAAATAAAAGCCCACCACAACTCCTGATCTCAAACATGAAACCACGATGCTTCGGTAACACACTTTCGATGCAAGGGTGGGCATTTCGAGATACGAGCCGCCTCATCCGCTCTTATCTCTGCTAGCATCCATCGCTCTCCTCCATATCAACCATATCAGCCACTACCTTATCTGCGCCGCGTAGACGCTTGCATCAGACGACGCCGGCTCTTGTCATCCAGCGCTACTTTGCGCCCCGAGATAACATCTTCCAATTACTCGAGTCCGCTGCTTATCGGGGGTTTACTTCCAATCAAGCTAGGTTCGCCCATATCGCCCCCCTGTGCGACCCCTCAGGCCAAGGCGCATTCCCAGATACGGTGCAGGGTATAAGACTCGCCACGGTGCTTGACTTGCGCCGAGATCTTGGTTTCTGTCTCTTGCCAGTTTCCGGAACACCAGCATGGAGGCAGCGACATCAAACGCCGTAGGCGACAGCTCCAGCCAGGAGAACACCTCGGAGAAGCATCTTCAATCGACGCAACATGAGACCGACCATGGAGCGGAGACAGACCTTCGACGTACTCTGTCGACGCGGCATATGACCATGATCGCCCTTGGCTCGTCTATTGGCATGGGCCTGTGGCTTGGGAGTGGCACATCTCTCATGAACGGTGGTCCGGCGGCTCTCTTCATCGGGTACATCCTCGCTGGTACAATGATCTGGTCCGTCGCCCACGCCATTGGCGAGATGGCAGTGCTCTACCCCCTACCCAGTGCGTTTGTGCAGTGGAGTAGTATCTTCATTAGCAAAGAGCTTGGCTTTGCGGTCGGCTGGGCATACTGGTTCAGCGCGTTTATCACAATTGCCAATGAGCTTCAGGTATGCCATCACCTCTTGGGTCAAGTCCAAGCTGACAAGTCAGGGTGTTGTGACGGTCCTAAGCTTCTGGACGGACGCAGTCCCGACGGCTGCCTGGATATCGATCTTCTGGGTTGTGATTATCTTCATCAACGCCTGGGCTGTCAAGTTCTTCGGTGAGGTGGAAGTCGTCTCCTCGACCATCAAGTTTTCATGGATCTTTGTGGTCATCATCTCGCTCATAGGTTGGCACTCCCGATTTGCGTCGCGACACCGCTAACTCTGTCTCACGCAAGTTGTCTCGGCCGGAGGGGCTCCGAACCATGAAGCCATTGGCTTCCGGTACTGGAACGCAGAGCCATTTACCAACGGCTTCAAAGGCTTCCTCAGCGTGATGCCAACCTGCATCTTCGCAATGTCTGGTTCGGAGAACAGTGCTCTCGTGTCAGCGGAGACCCAGAACCCTCGCAAGTCGGTCCCCCGGGCCGTTGGCTCAATCTGGCTTCGCCTTTCTCTCTTCTACCTCCTTGGGTCCCTCGTCGTGACCATCACCGTTTCCCCTGAAGACCCGAACCTGTTCGGCGGCTCTGGAACCAACGCATCCCCCTTTGTCATTGCGTACACCAACGCCGGAATCCCTGCGCTGGCTCACATCATGAACGCCGTCATCTTCATCTCCGTTGTTTCCACCGGCTCAATCTCCGGCTTCGGAGGCTCTCGCCTACTCATGGGTCTAAGCCATCTCGGCATGGCACCAAAGGTACGTCCCTCCTTACATTACCTACCCTTCCCATACTAAGATGAATCAGATCTTCGGCCGCGCCGACAGACAAGGCCGCCCCGTCGCCGGATTGGCCGTAACCCTCCTCCTTGGCGGCGCCCTCGCCTACCTAAACGTCAGCGCCAGCGGCGCGGACGTCTTCTCCTGGTTTTCAAACCTAACCTCCCTATTCACACTCTTCGGGTGGGGGTCCATCTGCGCCGCACACCTGCGCATGCGGTACGCGTGGAAAAAACAAGGCCGGTCCGAGGCAGACCTCCCCTGGAAAACATGGACGTACCCGTACGCGTCGTGGTGGGGGTTGTCGTGGTGCATATTGCTAATCATCGCGGAGTTTTATCTCAGTGTGTGGCCGCTTCATACGACGCCGAACGTGAAGGATTTCTTTGCGAACTATGTTAGTATTATTGTTGTTCTTGTTGTGTATTTGGGCGCGAGGCTGTGGTATCGTGGGCCGTGGTGGGTTGATGCTGGAAGTATTGATCTTGATGGGCCGAGGAGGTTTTATGCGCCTGATGATCTGGAGGCGAAGAAGCCTAATGTTTTTGTTAAGTCGGTTGGGTGGGTATTTAACTAGGGGGTTTTTTCCATAGCCGTTTGTTTATAGTAGTATGGAGTAAAGGGAGGAGTGCAGATATATATAATTCCGTTCTTGAACTGATTGAGTCAGATGTACAGCTAAACAACCACGCGATGTGGCCGCATGACAATCTCTAAGCTAGTATGCAGTGGAGAGTAGTTGCAGCATTTGTAGTTAACAAGTCATTTATCTGTACTACCAAATCTTCTTTATAATTCTTGTAGTGTTGAGCCCCTGACCCTACTCCCAAAGTACCTCTATACCTACCGGAACAACCATTTTCCACCCACATCTCGTTTCATCCCCAAAATCACCACAACAAAAGCGCGTCCCGACTCCCCAGCTGCCGTCTAAATCGCCGCATGCCCATGCGTCTCAAACGGCAACCCAAAGCACAACACGCCCACACCCACCCAAAGCGCCGCACTCGCGTATATCGGCGCCGTCGTGAACCCTGTCTCGCTTGCAATCAGACTCGCGACCAGGCCGCCGAAGCGCAGCAATGACGCCGCCGTCCCCGTTGCCGTCCCCCTGTGCGGGGCTGGAAAGGATTCGGGCGTGAAGGCGTACATCACGGCGTACTCTACACACCATCGCGTTAGCATGGATATGGGTACAATTGGATTATGGATAACGGATGGAGTGGAAGTAGAAATGGACGTCGACGCACCGAAATTTCCCAACAACCCCGTGACACACGAGAACGCCAGACTCGCGCTCGGCGTCTTGACGCCCACATACGCGAACAGAAACACGCCCGTCACGATCGAGCTGATCCCCATCATCCAGCGGCGGCCGAAGAACGTGTTTACGAGGAGTGCGGCGGAAATGGGACCCACCACGCCGACGGCCGACTGGATGCAGTAGTTGCGGTACGTGAGGTCCAGGGAAGAGTTCTGCGTGAAGCGCGTGGAGAGATATGAGGGGAGGAAGTTGAAGTACAGCGGGTATGCGATGCCTGAGGAGAGTATCATACTTGTCAGTGGGATCCTGTGGTGAGGGAAAGTGGAGGAGGTATACCGATGATCAGCCAAACGGCCCAGATCAGGGCCGTGTGCCGGGAGAGTTTCTTTGTTGCGAAGAGAGCCTTGTAGTGCTCGCCGCGGAACTCCTTCATGTTCTCCTTTAAGATTTCCCGAGTCGACAATCCTTCCTCGCTGTTCGGTGTGAGGCCAAGTCGGACATCGATGGCTTGCAGCATCGACAGTGTCAAGGGTTCCGGTTTCCCGTTCTGCCGCGCGACGTAGTTGACTGCGTCGACGGCTGCTTGGTCTTTTCCTTGCGAGAGGAGGTACCGCGGTGTCTCGGGCATCTTGAAGACGAAGATGCGGATGAATGTGAAGGCTAGCGAGAGGGCGCCGAGGGTTATGAGGGTGTATCGCCTGCTCTTGTTAGCCTTGGCATTATCGAATGATGAGGTGATGTACCAGCCCATGTTGTCCGCGCGGGAACAGGTCTCTGGCGTGGCATCGGTGGGACAGCTGAAGTTTGCTAGGAAGACCCATGCGAGCAGCGACACGATCAGCTGCCCGAGGTTCCACCATCCGCTGAGTGCGGTGAGGAGGTATTGGTGACTGCCTGGGACGAACTCGAGGCTGCGTCGTTAGTCGATGCACTATCACCGCTGCCCGTGGACTTACAAAATCATCGAGTCGGTGACGACGTTACCACCCGCCGCCGTCCCGATCACGGCCCAGAGTGCACTAAATGCGACAAAGTTCATCGTCCCTGCCGCTCCACAGAGGAAGATACCGGCAATCGCGAGCGTCGAGTTGAACGCAGGCTTGCGGCCGATCAAATCCGACGAGATACCCCAGAACGACGCGCCGAGAATCATGCCGACATAGTACGCCACTGAGCTGTAGCTGACCTGCTTGATGCCGCTGAACTCCTGCTGGATCGGCGGCTGGACGGCCGAGATCCCCTGCGAGCAGAAGTTATCCACCACCCAGCCGAACCCGGCGACGACGAACAGCTTCCATTGATATCTGGGGATGTTAGTCCGTTTCCAGAGATGAGGGCTGCAATTGGGTTTACCGTCCCATCCCGATATCCGCCATGCACTGCGAGATGAGCTCCGATTTCAGACGGTACGCGTCCGTCGTCGACGAGCCGTAGAACTGCTCCATTTCGGCGTCGTCGACGACCTCCATCTTGCCGATGTCCCTGTCGTCTTGCGGGACATCCTCCGCCGGCCGCTTGTCACGCTTGTCGAGCTCGATCTCCATGTTGCTATCTCGTCGTTGATGATGAGATTCGTACAGTTGCCGTTCCAGAATGATATACCCCGGACTTAGGGTTGGCGCTTACGGATCAAGGCAGAGCAGGGGTGGGGGTGCTATCGCCTCCACTGATATGATAAGTGAGCAGCGACCAGGCTTGGGGGGCTACGTGATGATCCCTACGCGTTGACCCTTTACGGTAGCTCTCGTGAAGATTCGAAATGAATCGTAACATTCGTACTAATCAACAACAGAAGTACAAGGTTTACAAAAGTTTATGCAACGATAGCCGTCGCGGGCGCAGCCTCCAGCTTCTGCGCCTTCGCCTTCTCCGCAAGCTCCTTCTTGTACGCCTCCGCGCGCCCGTAACTCTGCTTGTACGCGCCCTTGACCATATCCTCGACCGTGATGGGCGCGTACTTGGGCTGCTCGCCGGGCTTGCAGCAGTTGGGCAGACACTCGCAGACGTGGTCTGGGTTTCCGCTGAAGAAGAACGGGATCGAGTACCGCTCTTCGCCGGACTTGTTGATCACCCGGTGGATGTTAGATTTGTACCGGTCGTTCGCCATCCGCATCATTAGGTCGCCGAGGTTCACGACGTACGCGCCGGGGACGGGTTGGACCTGACACCGTAAGTAATTGTCATGAGCTGTTTTGGGAGACTCACGTCAAGCCACTCCCCGCTCGGCGCATCAAGAACCTGGAGTCCATCAACCTCATCCTGCAGCAGCAGCGTGACACATCCAAAGTCTGTATGCGCGCCAATTCCGCGGTTCAGCTTCTCGTCTTCGTCCTTCGGCTGGCTGGGGTAGTGCAGCATGCGCATTGTCGCGACGCCGCCGGTCGTCAGGGGGTCGAAGAAGGATTCGTCGACGTCGAGTGTAAGCGCCAGCACGGCGAGAACATCTTTTGCGAGCTCGTAGACGGCGTGGTAGTACTCCATCGCGGTTGCGCGGAACTCGTCGGGGTCCGGGACTGCCGTTGGCCACTACCCACGCCAATCCGTATGGTCAGTATCCAGCCCATGGTCCGTAGAAGTAAATGGAAAGGCGGACGCACCTGGTTCGGCCCCGAATTCAACCGCTTGTTCACATAGTACGGGTGATCCGTCCCGATCTCCTCGCCAATATACAATCCCTCCTTGAGCTCTGGTCCCGTTCCAACCTCTAGCATCTGCGATCGGAGCAGCTCGTAGCCGCGGTTGAATGAGTTCAGATCTACCCGGAACACTTCATTAACATCCACTCATGCTATCGTCTCCGTGTACGTATAGGAGAGAAGGGGTACATACTCTTATCAATCGCCATCTTCTCCTCCAACGACAAGGAGAAGAATCGCTTGGCCGCATCCATCACGCGCACCTGCAGCGCGCGCGGGATGCGGTGGCCTGTGATCTGGAAGAAGCCGTTGTATTCGCAGGACTGCTGGACTTGTTGGACAAGACGGGCTTTTGCAGCGGCGTCGGTGCCGTAGAAGGGGGCGAAGTCGAGGATTGGAGGGGCAGTGGGGGGCATCTTGCTCTTTTTCTGGGTTGTTTGATTTGCGATGGGTATGGTTGCAGAGGTAGGGCGATGAGGATGGATTGGAGGGTTGTGTTGAGATGGTTGACTTGATTGAGAGTAGGCGCTTCTTGGATGGATGGACTGGTTTGGTGTTGGTAATGGATGGTTACAGCTACGGTCTCGATCGAGCTTATTATCTACGCCCCTCCATCCCCTCACAACTTGGAGACTGCGAAAAGGCCGGGAGGTTGTCCGGGCCAGCAGCTCTGGAGCCTCCAATGCTCTCCATGGTCTCCATGTGCAAGGCGGAACAGAACCACTCTGCCTCCAACCAAAGTATATACGTACGCTTGGACTGTGTACGGTACGTGGTCAAAAGTGGGCTGTGGGCACACTCAAGAGTGGGGGTTAAGCTGATAATTGATTAGATACGGGCCGAACCCTGGCTAGCCTGTCCCACTCCCACCTTCTCCAACTGCTATCTAGCTTGGCTTGGCCTGGGGTGGTGCTATCGAGGACGCTATCGTACGTATCGATAGATTGATAGAGAATGATGGGGTTACACAGTGACGACGGACGACGCAAGGAGGGTGAAACGCATTATAAACCCTACCGTCTCTAACGCTCCACCTGACTTGCGCCCTCGGTCTTTCGTCCTACTGTCTGACTACGGAGTACCATCGTCATGGGTGGCACTGAGACAGACATCGAGAAAGTCCCCTCGGCTTCGGCCTCGGCTGAGAGTGCGATCCCGGAAAATGAGACCAAGGCCGGCACGAGCAGTGTGTATGTGGATGTTGAGGCGGAGAGGAGTTTTGGTATGGTGATTCCATGTCTTGTCTACTTGAAGTAAGAGGTATAGAGAGCTAAATGAGATCTAGTGCGCAAGGTGGACTTTTTTGTCCTGCCATTGCTGTGTTTGGTATGTTTACTTCTCTACAGTGTATGGTGTATAGGGCTAACACACTGTACTGTTGTAGATGTACTTCTTCGACTGCATGGATCGGGTACGTCCAGTTACATTTACATCAGATATAGATTGGGACCCATATAGGAGATGGCCGCTAACAAAGCTAGTAGAGCAACCTGGCAAACGCAAAAACCGATGGTCTCGAAGAAGATATCAACCTCAAGGGCAACGACTACTCGCTGCTGATTCTGCTGTTCTATATCCCGTTCGGCTTGTTTGACTTGCCGTGGAATCTGCTGATCAAACGGTACTCGGCGCGGATTATGCTGTCATTTAGTATGTTTTTCACTTCACTGAGTAAAGGAGGCAGAATTGACAACGGCGTAGTGACCGTCGTCTGGGGCATCTGCGCGCTCTGCCAATGCGCAGCCCATAATTTCGGAAGCTTACTTGCCATCCGTATCATACTCGGGTCCGTCCCCCCCTACACCTGGCACTCCACTACACTAACAAGAACAGCGTCTTCGAAGCAGGCTTCTTCGCGGGCTCAACCTTCTACTTCACGCTCTTCTACACCCGCAACGAGATGGGTTTCCGCCTGGCTATCCTGCAGTCCTTCGCCGTCCTCGCCTCCGCCTTCTCGGGCCTTATCTCCTTCGGCCTCTTCCAGATCAACCACCCCACCGTGAAAGGGTGGCAGTGGCTGTTCATCGTCGAGGGGTCAATGACGCTGATTATCGGGGTGATAGGCTTCTGGTGGTTACCGGATACAGCGCAGAGCGCGTGGTTCCTTAACGAGAGAGAACGGGCGGCGGCCTCTGCGAGACTGCTACGCGATACATCGGCAGAGGTAGAGACGAAGCTCGAGCTCAAGGCTGCGTTCCAGACGTGGAGCGACTGGAAGTTCCCCATCTGGGCCGTTATCACGTTCACATATCCGGTGGCGTATGCGACGGCGATGAATTTCTTTCCGATTGTACGTCTTCTCTCCCTCCATGACCCCTTTACACATATCACTAACAGAGATTGAACACGGTAGATCGTCGCCCGCCTCGGCTATTCGGTCATAAAAACCAACCTGTGGACCGTGGCCCCGAACCTCGTCGGCGCCGTGGTCTTGCTGTGTGTCGCAAAATCCTCCGACTACTTCCGCGAGCGCTCGCTGCACATCATCCTCAGCCTCCTCATATCCCTAATCGGCATGCTAATCCTCGCCTGCATCGATGTCGCGAATAACAAGGGGGTCAGCTACTTCGCGTGCTTCCTGCTTGCCTCGGGCGCGTATATCCCGACGTGCCTCGTGCACGCGTGGCACAACAACAACAACACGGACGAGAACTCGCGGGCGGCGAACACGGGGTTTTTCGTGGGGTTGGGGAATATCGCTGGTGTATTGAGTGCGGCGACGTTCCGGACAGAGTATGCGCCGCGCTATGTGCCGACGCTGATCGCGACTTGTGCGTGTAACGGGGTTTGTGTACTTGCGACGGGGTTTATGGGATTCTGGATGAGGGCGGAGAATCGACGGCGGGATAAGGAGCAGGGGAGGAGGATTGTGGCGGGGGAGGTTGAGACGAGGCTTCTGGCTGAAGGGGAGAGGAGTCCCGAGTGGCGGTATTTCTTGTAGATTGACAATGTCCAGAGGTAGACGCAGGCAAGGCTAGGATAGGTGCTACACTAGGTGTGGTATGACAGGCTACGATGGCACCAATAGGGCTAGACTACGTACGTACTTATCACCGTATCTCTCTCCGACCCGTATCACGGCCAGTGGCCAGCTAATCATGCATAACGCCCTCAATCTGATTCGAGAATTGGCACTGCAGTCTACCCCGCACGCTTATCGTCTCCTTCTCCACCTGGGAGAGACATTAAGAGAATATAACGATACTGGTATCTAGGTCCGATAAAGCTCAGCTCTCCTCACTTACCTATCCTATCCACCTACCCTAACCCACCCCTACTATATACAACCATAATGAAAGACACCCCCAAAAAGCACCCCTGCACACACCCCGGCTGCACGAAAGCATTCACCCGCGCCGAACACCTGCGCCGCCACAGCCTGAACCACGAAACCAGCAATGCGCACGGGTACACGTGTCCGCGGTGCATGACGCACTTTAGCCGACCCGACCTGCTGAGCCGGCATATGGACCGGCATGCGAGGAAGGATGTTGAGGCGGGGGGTGTGGGGAGGGGGGTCCTGGAGACGCGGAAACGCATACGGCGCGCGGAGGATGGGAGGATTGTTGTTAGGCCGCCGAAGAGGCAGAGTAGGCATGGTGGGCAGAAGACTGCCGCGGTGTTATCCGGGGAGGGTTCGTCGTCGGGGCCTGGGTCTGGGTCGGTGTCAATGAGGAGTTCAGGCTCGCCGGATGTCCTTGCTCTTTCTCAGGTGCATGTGCAGGGACAGGGACAGGCACCGGTGTCGCCGCCGCGCTCAGCCGGGGATCCGGTTTCTGTCTCGGGGATTTCGTTCGATGAGGATGGGACAGATCCAGACCCGCTGCTTGCCCCCATGATGCCCGGTGGCCCGTTTGAGCCATATGTCGAGCCGATCCCGGGACAATTCGATGCGGCGGATGGGTCGTGGGGGGGTGGTGGGTTCGAGGGAGATGGAATGATGCTTGATACGGGTATGCCTCTTCTATACTGGTTAAGGTGATGTGCTAAGGGTATGCTGTAGCAACCGACTTCAACCTCCCCTTCGCCGCGACCGGCAACTACAACTGGCTCTTCGATGTCTCCTCGCTTGACGACGCATTCAACCATCTCGAGCTCCCGCTGGGCCCCGATCTCGTTCCGTTCGCGTGTGCCATTGATAACGAGACAAACCAGACTACAGATGCAATCGCCTTCTCTGGTGCGGGTGTGCAGGAGAGCATGCTGAACCTCGATCTGGATATCGACCTTAACCTCCCTGCACCAGAGTACGACCAAAGGCAAGACGGATCCTCCGTTCTGCTACAAGCAGCAAGTTTCGTGGAGCGGAATCACAGCGACAAGCGAACAGACTTCCCAGACCTTGACTGGATGACCAGCGCACCGCCAATCGAAAACACCGTGCCCTTACGCCCCCAACTCACCGACGACGCCCGACGCGGAATCCTCACATTGATAGCACAAAGCCCACCCGTCGACATCCACGGCCAGCCCCTAAACCTCGACTCTCCTTTACTCTCACTGTCAGCCCTGCAAAGCTATAGCGACCTCTTCTTCGCCCGCTTCAACACTACCTACCCGCTCATCCACGCCGCAACCTTCGACCCCACCGCCGCCGAGCCCGTCTTCCTCGCCTCGATTCTGTCTATGGGGGCTACATACAGCAGTCGCGAGGCCCATCAGCTGGCCGTAGGAATCCACGACGCCCTACGCAACCAGCTCTTCTGCCACGGCGCGTTCAGCCCCGTGCCCGAGGAGCTGTGGGTGCTGCAGGCGATGCTACTGATCGACTGTTTCGGGAAGATGCGGGCGGGTCCGAAGCAGAGAGAACGAGCGCAGCTGTTCCACTGCGTCTTAATCAAACTGATTCGGCGGAGTACGTGTTGCTCTATCCGGTCAACCCCCGATAGCACAGGATTGGCAGGGCCAGAGCTAGAAAATGCCTGGAAAGCCGCCATGGACGCCGAGCAGCGGAAGCGTCTAGCCTTCCAGTGCTTCATGTGGGACACGCAGCATTCCGTCCTGTTTAGCCAGAGTCTGTGCATGTCGGCCTTTGAGATCCGCTCGTCGCTGCCCTGCTCCCCTGCGGCGTGGGAGGCACATACCCCCGAAGAATGGGCGCGGCATGCATCGCGTGATACGGAGCGGTTATTCCTCCCCGTGCTGAAGGGGTACATCACGCCCACCGCGGTGCACCGACCGCGAGATCTAAACGGCCCATCGCGGATGGTTGTTTTGCATGGTCTCATGAGCGTGAGCGCCGACTTGAAGAGACGAGATCAAACGACGCTGCGTAGCGAAACGCCAGAACGCGTCGGCGCATGGATCCCGCGGATGGGACGGGCATACGATCTCTGGAAAGCCGATTTCGACGCCGACTGTCTGAACATGAAGCTCGGGCCTGTGCAGATCTCGTCTGATGAGATGCGGCGCTTTACGAGTCTCAAGGCGGCAGCCATGGCGCTGTACCGCGCTGCTTCATTGGCATTACACGTCGAAGTCCTGGATCTGCAGATTGCGGCGGGGGCAGCGCAGATTCTGGGACGGGTGGTGAGTCCAAATGATCGTGAACGGTCGAGGGGTATGCTCTCGCGGTGGCTGTCGGGTCCTTCTTCTTCGGCGACAACGGCATCCCGGCACGCGGCGTCGCTGTTACAAGATGCAGTCCTGGCTCTGCACGACTGGGATCAAACAGATGCATTCCACTTCCCGTGGTGTCTGTATCTTGCAACACTGACGGTGTGGGCGTTCCATGCTCGCGAGGAGACACTCGTCAAACCGACGGATCTGTCAAGTCTTATTGTGGCCATGACCACATCGAATGCGTATGAGCTTGAAGCCCTAGCCGGGCAGTACGATACGCGGCCGCTGGTCAGGGCGATGGCGCAGCAGCTGGCGACGGTGCGGTGGGCGGTGGTGCATGATGCGATGAAGGTGTTGGTTCATCTGGGTAACTAACGTAAAGCATGGTGGTTTAGAGTGTATGTTATTTTGGTTGAATGTAATCTCTATCTATCTCCTCTCTCTGTGTTTCTATCCAATGCAGAATCTACGCAGCGAAAGCATAATCCGTATACCCCTTCTCCGGCGGACTCGCACCATAGAACGTCCCCCGATCATAAGCGTTCAACTCAAGTCCCTCCTTGATTCGCCGTGGCAGATCCGGGTTACTGATGAACAGCCGGCCAAAGGCCACGGCGTCCGCGCCGTCAGAGGCAATCTTCTCGCCCGCATTGCTGCCCTTGAAATTCCCGGCCGCGATGAAACTCACTCCCCCCTTCTTGAGTACACTCCTGAACCCGTCAAGCGACGGCTTGACAACCTCCTGCGTCGTTTCTAAAGCGCTAATCTTCTCGCTCTCGTCAAGGACCTCGTCGAAGCGCGGCTCGACCATGTGTACGTAGGCCGGTTTCACATCGTCAGGTAAGGACGCAATCTGGCTGCAGAGATACCCCCAGTGCGCCTGGGGATTCGAGTCCCGCGTGTCCTGGAAGTAATTGTACGGTGATAGTCTGATCCCCACGCGGGAGGACCCGATTGCGTTCGACACGGCGGCGATGATCTCCAGGACGATGCGCGAGCGGTTCTCGATGGAGCCGCCGTAGGCGTCATTCCGCGTGTTGACGTTGTCGTGCAGGAATTGGTCGAGGAGGTAGCCGTTTCCGCCTGCCACGTACAGATCGTCAGTATCAAGCACCAGAGATAAACAGGGTAGAAGAGACGGTGAGTGTACCATGAATCTCCACCCCATCAAACCCAGCCTCAAACGCCCTCTTCGCAGCCGCCGCGTACTCTGCAACGGTACTCTTAATCTCCTCGATGCTCATTTCCTTCGGCGGCGCATCGCCGTACACCGTGCCGTCCAGCGCATTCCCCGAGATCGGGATGCTCGAAGGCGCAACCGGCGTCTTGCCACCGAGCATGCCGGGCGTCGTGGCGCGGCCGACATGCCACAGTTGGCACAGGATGATCCCGCCCTTGGCGTGCACGGCGTCGGTGACTTTCTTCCAGGCTGATATCTGGCTGGGTGTGAAGATTCCGGGGACGCCGGGGTAGCCTGCTGCCTGTCCACGCCATCTCATTAGCTTCGCATATAAGTGAACGTAGGGGGAATGTGGGAACTCACGTCACGGCTGATCGGCGTCGCCTCGGAGAGCATAAGACCACCTTGACTTGCGCGCTGGGCGTAGTAAGTGACGTTCAGGTCGTTGGGGACCCAGACGCCGTCGGACTCTTTTGTTGAGCGCATGCGTGTGCAGGGAGCTTGGATTATGCGGTGCTGCAGGGACAGCGAGCCTAGCTTCAAGGGGGTGAAGAGGGAGTCGAGCGGGGAGAGGGAGCCCATTTTGTTTGTTCAGGGTCTAATGTTCTGGTGGGTGGAGGAGTTAGTACTTGGTGTTGTAGAATGGGGGATTCGGGGGTGGTTGTAGTTGGAGGGAATTAGGGCTTGGGGCTGGTCGTACAGTGCTTGGGTATAGGAAGGGATTGAGTCGAGGGGATTCAGCGGTCAATGCCTTTTCTTTTCGTTTCTTGTTTGTTCAAGAGCAATTGATCTGTTTCTTATATTTTGCCATGCACCACTGTTGGATTGGGCTGCCGTGCATCGATTTACATACCTCCAGCTGCAGTGCAACCAAACGTGGGGATGGCCTGCATGCAGCGGTGGCAACAAACTCTACCAAGGTTGGGGGTGTCGACCTCATCTCGCCTCATCTCATCCACCTCCACCACCTCCACGGCTATCTCTACTCCAACCATCCCATCCATCATTACGATTAGCAAGCATATCAATATTCAATACTTATTACTACAGAATTCTATGAGATAACGCAATCCCCCTCCACACCCCATCCACCTTCTGCCTGGATAGATGTACCAGCCAGCATGGACTCCTTCCTCCCCTCCTCCTCGCCAACCCTGAATTTCTACCTAAACGGCACCCCCATCTCACTATCAAACCCACACCCCCGCTGGACGTTACTGGATTTCATCCGCTCGCAGGATGGGCTCAAAGGCACGAAGCTCGGCTGCGGCGAGGGCGGCTGCGGTGCGTGTACGGTTGTCCTACAAACACGATCACGATCCAATGGGCAGGGACAAGGAAAGGACAAGGGGAAGGAAATCCGTCATCTCGCTGTGAATGCGTGTCTTTACCCGTTGATTGGAGGTATGCCGCCACCCAACTATTAACAAAAGAGTGTTTGTGCTGACAGCGGAAGTTGTGGGCAAGCATGTAATTACCATCGAAGGCCTGGGCACCGTCGACGCCCCCCACCCGCTGCAGGAGCGCATCGCAAAGCTTCACGGGTCGCAATGCGGGTTCTGCACGCCCGGGATCGTCATGTCGCTGTATGCGATGGTGCGGAATGCGTACGACCCGGTGACGCAAGAATTCAGACTATCCACGGACGATATCGAGGCGAAGGGCCATCTAGATGGGAATCTGTGCCGGTGTACGGGGTACAAGCCCATCCTTGATGCGGCGAAGACGTTTATCAGCGAGGACTTGGGGGGTGTGACGAGATTCGTGGAGTCCGCGCTGAAACTTGAGGAAGAGGAAGAGACAGCGATTGATGTGGCAACCCCTAACTCAAACTCTCGCTCTGGCTCTACGAGCTCTACTGGAAGTGGCTCCTGCGGTCGGCCTGGGGGGTGCTGCAAAGATAGCCCTAGTGACTCACCATGTTCATCGCGGGAAACAAGCATCACAGCGCCCTCAACGCCAGACCCAGCCGCAAAGCAATTCAACTTTATCCCTTACACGCCGACAACAGAACTCATCTACCCACCGGCTCTTTCAAAATACGAACCGGAACTCCTCTGCTACGGAGACAATAGCCAGACGTGGGTTAAGCCGACAACGCTCCAAGAGACACTATCTATCCTATCTCAGTACCCCTCCGCGACGCTGGTAACAGGCGCCAGCGAGGTCCAGGTCGACGTGCGGTTCAAGGACTTTAAACCGCCGGTTAGTGTATTTGTTGGGGATATCCTAGAGCTCACAGGGATATCCTGGAGTCCTGATAGAAAGATTCTGGAGATTGGGGGCTCAGCATCGCTCTCCGATATCGAGACTGAATGTCTGCGCGCTATCCCAGACTTCAAAGCACAGAACCCAGGGTACGCATCTGTATTGACGTCCATCGCACGGACGCTGCGGTACTTCGCCGGCCGACAGATCCGCAATGCGGCGAGTCTAGCAGGGAATATCGCAACTGCGAGTCCGATCTCCGATATGAATCCGCTACTTTTAGCATTGAACGCAACGGTCTACGCGAGGACACTGCAGAAGGAAGTCGCCATCCCAATGGCCGAGATGTTCAAAGGGTACAGAAAAACATCGTTGCCGGCTGGGAGTATCATAACCAAGATCTCCATCCCCATGCCCAGCAAAGACAAAATCGAGATCGTGAATGCATACAAACAGGCCAAGCGCAAGGACGACGACATCGCCATTGTAACCGCTGCATTCCGCCTCCGGCTGAGTCCAGACTTTACTGTCCAGGAAGCCTCACTGGCTTTTGGGGGTATGGCGCCGACAACCGTCCTGGCACCTAGAACTGCAGAGATCCTAAAGAGCAAACGCTGGGGCGACGAGGCAGTACTAGATACAGTCCTCACGAGTCTAAGCACCGAGTTCACCCTCCCCTACAGCGTGCCCGGCGGAATGGCAACGTACCGACGAACCCTGACACTGTCATTATTCATACGTTTCTGGAACCACGTAGCGCAGAAACTCAATCTCGAATTCGACGCCGATCTGGTAGATGAGATCCACAGAGAGATCTCAACCGGCTCCCGCGATGATACCAACCCCCACGCGCAACGGGTTGTAGGGCAGCAGATCCCCCATCTCAGCGGGCTGAAACACGCCACCGGGGAAGCGGAGTACGTCGACGATATGCCGCCGCTGCATCGAGAGTTACATGGGGCTCTTGTCCTGTCTCAGCGTGCCCATGCGAAGATCGTGAGTGTAGACTGGGCTCCTGCGCTGGAGGCCGGAGCACTGGGGTATGTAGATCATACTTCTTTGCCCGAAGAAAGGAATACCTGGGGTCCGGTCGTTCACGACGAGCCTGTCTTTGCGAGGGGCGAAGTCCATGCGCACGGGCAGCCGATTGGTCTTGTCTATGCCGAAGACGCAATGACCGCGCAGGTTGCTGCGAAGGCCGTGAAAGTTGTGTATGAGGATCTGCCAGTCATACTTGGTATCGACGAGGCGATTAAAGCAAAGTCCTTCTTCAGCTATGGCAAGGAATTAAGACGTGGCGCACCGCCGGAGGAGATCGATAAAGTCCTGGAAGAGTGCGAATATACACTCTCCGGAACAAGTAGAATAGGCGGGCAGGAGCACTTCTACCTGGAGACCAACGCCGCCATTGCAATCCCGCACGCGGAGGATGAGAGCATGGATGTTTGGAGTAGCACGCAGAATACGTAAGCCTTAGCCCTACCCTTCCTATCCAGTATACCCCCATCCACCTACAGACTACCATAACACTCCAAGCAAATACTAATGGAGAGCTAGGATGGAAACCCAAGACTTCATCTCCCAAGTCACGAACGTTCCGCGACACAAAATCAACGCCCGCGTGCGTCGAATGGGCGGCGCATTCGGGGGTAAAGAGTCCCGCAGTGTCCCAATCGCATGCATCGTCGCGATCGCCGCAAAGAAAGCAAAACGCCCTGTACGGATCATGCTCAACCGCGACGAAGACATGATGACATCCGGCCAGCGGCACCCCATCCAATGCCGCTGGAAAGTCGGCTTCAACCGCGCCGGCAAATTACTTGTGCTAGATGCAGACACATACAATAACGCGGGCTACTCGCTCGACATGTCCGCGGCCGTGATGGATCGGTGTCTCACGCATCTAGACAACGTCTACTATATCCCGAACGTCTGGCTGCGCGGGCACGTGTGCAAAACGAATACGCACTCCAACACGGCCTTCCGCGGCTTCGGGGCCCCGCAGGCGATGTACTTCACAGAGAGCATTATCTGCGCTGTGGCGGAGAGACTAGGTATGGACGTTGACGAGGTCCGAAGACGCAATTTATATGCCGTTGGTCAGCGCACGCCGTTTAACCAGGTTCTTGACAGCGACTGGCATGTCCCATTGCTTTTAGAGCAGGTGCGTATCGAAGCAAACTACGATAGACGTCGCAAAGAGGTAGACGCGTATAACAAAGCCCACCGCTACCGAAAGCGCGGGATCGCGCTGATCCCCACGAAATTCGGTATATCGTTTGCAACAGCCCTCCATCTGAACCAGGCTTCAGCAAGTGTACGCGTGTACACGGACGGGTCGGTTCTACTACACCACGGCGGCACGGAAATGGGACAAGGGCTGTACACGAAGATGGTGCAGGTTGCGGCGCAGGAGCTGCGTGTCCCCGTGGAGCAGGTGTACACGCAGGATACGTCGAGTTACCAGAGCGCGAATGCGAGTCCGACCGCTGCGAGTTCGGGGAGTGATTTGAATGGCATGGCGATTAAGCATGCGTGCGACCAGATTAATGCGCGGTTGCAGCCGTATCGGGAGAAATTGGGGGAGAATGTTAGTCTAGGTGTTCTTGCGAAAGCGGCGTATCGGGAGCGCGTCAATTTGTCTGCGGTCGGGTTCTATAAGATGCCGAGTATTGGGTATGAGTGGGGGAATTATGACCCTGATGCTGTGAAGCCGATGTACTTTTACTTTACGCAGGTATGTCCTTCTCTTTCTCCCCAATTCGGGCAAGGCTAACAAGTCTACAGGGAGCAGCCTGCGCCGAAGTCGAACTGGATCTACTAACAGGAACCCACAGCGTGCTCCGAACAGACCTAAAAATGGACGTTGGCCGGAGCATAAACCCCGCAATCGACTACGGGCAGATCGAAGGCGCATTCGTCCAGGGACAGGGGCTGTTCACAATGGAAGAATCCCTCTGGACAACGAGCGGACAGCTCGCAACCCGTGGGCCGGGGAACTACAAGATCCCTGGGTTCGGGGATATCCCGCAGGTGTTTAATGTCAGCTTCTTGCAGGATAATGCTGACGGGAGCATGTGGAAGACGCTGCGGAGTATCCAGAGTAGCAAGGGGGTTGGCGAGCCGCCGCTGTTCATGGGGAGTAGTGTGCTTTTTGCGTTGAGGGATGCGCTGGTGTATGCGCGGAGGGAACGCAGGGTGGCACAGCCGCTTGTGCTGGATAGTCCGGCGACCGTGGAGAGGGTGAGGCTTGCGGTTGGGGATGAGATTGTGAGGCGGGTGGAGGTCGAGAAGAAGAAAGGGGAGAAGGCGTTTTTTGTTGCGGTTGCTTAGGTTGGGAAGCGGGTTGGGATACATACATCCAGGGGATCTAGATTGAATGCGGTATGCTGTACATGATCATAGGATGCAATGGAATGGAGTACCTGATCTCTGATGAGCTCGATCCCCTCCCATACCAGGTATGTTATAGTTGCCTTGAGCAGGTGCCTAGGCTCACTATCATCCTGGACTGAATTATGATAGCGGAGTCAGGAAAGGGATACAAAGGTGCAACCTAGTGTAAAGATGACAAGCCGGGCTAAATCCAACTTTCAGGATCAAATTAGACTAGACTAGAACTTTGCAATTCAGACTTGACCTGTCCCTGTAGATGTATAGGGTTACCTAGAATATGGTAGGTAGATGCCTGAATACAAATGCTCTTATAGATGTTCTAAAGCAAATCAACCATAATGACAAAATGCACTGTGAGAGGACTCGACTGCGTATATACCGAGGTATGTATGTAACCCTTTGGCCATGATCCATTTTTTATTGCTCTCCAGATCAATCTCCTCTGGCACATCAACCCTGTAGTACCATCCATAAAACCACTAGCCCAGCCTGCATTGAGCCTGCCTCCACTAAGTCTTCCCATTTAAGCTCCCCAATCGACTTTTATTAGTTTCCTCATCTTATTCACATGCCTTGGCACTTCCAGAATGTCTATGCTAGCCTCCGCTCCTTAAGGACAAGCAAAACCGGCAACATGATAGCCGTAGTCACGACCGGAAATACTACAGCATCAAAAGCCCGTTAGCAAACCCAACACTTGGGTACCACCATACAGAAAAGCAACGAACGTACACGGCAAATACTGAAACCCAGCAAGGTAACACTTCTTAACAACCCGCTGCAGCTCAGCAGAAAGGGTATTCGCGTATCGAACTTCGTTGAGAATCCGATTGATGACCTAGACGTCCGGTGAGTCAGCTAACTACAGTAGCTTCATAGGTTAGGCAGAGGGCTACATACCATTTTCTTCTCCTCAACCCCACCGAGCCTCCTCCAAAGACTCCTCTCAAACGTCCCCTGACTCACCGCTGCCGCTGCTGCAGGCCCGATAATCAAGCCCAGTTGCTGGCAGAGATAGTACGTCCCGATACAAGCGTGCAGCTCGCCCTCCGGTGCAACAGCTGCCATGGCCGTAAATAGCGCGGGAAAGAGCATGCCCGGTGCAAAGCCCGTGCCGAAGATGAGGGCGCCGTCGAGCAGGTGCTGCTGCGGTGTGGGATCGTGCAGGTGGTGCCATGAGAGGAAGATGAAGAAGTGCAATATCAGGCTCAGGGTCAGCGCGAAGAGAATCGAGGGCTTCGAGCGCTTGGTGCTGGACGGCTGTTAGTTACAGCTTGTAACGGTGTGCCGTTGAAGATATGAGGGCATACCGCTTGACCACCAGCCCGCAAACGACACCCCCCAAGCCTATACCTATTGAGCTAACAACTAAGGCTAGAGAAGCAACGGAGTCGGTGACATTCTGTGTGCGTATGAAGTATGGCACGATGTTGGCGTTGAACTGCAACTACTGTCAGTATCCGGCTGTTCACCAAATGGAGAAGGGGCAGAAAACAAACAGCAAAACGCCCGCCTAGCACCAGTGCTTGGAACACAAAGTAGATACCTATGGTCTGCGAGAACAGGCGAATCGGGACCAGCGGTTTCGGCGCCCAAAAGAGCTCGATCACGACGAAGAGAATGCACCCGCAGAGGAAGGAGAACCCCAGCAGCGATGCTTGGAAGAACATGTCCTCGGTTTGGGCTCCGAGGGCGCGCATCAGGAAAAGCATGAGGAGTATGGTACCGGCAAAGGTGAAAAGGCCTGCAAAGTCTAGGTCTCGAATGCCTGAGGGTGGTGCTGGCACTTCGGTCTCCTCTTTGGCTGCTGTTTCGTTGAGATATGACGGCAGTCGGTAAAAGCAAAAGAGCGCGCAGGCAACTACGGCTGGAACCTGGCCGAAAAAGGACCTGTACCAGTCAGTCTACGTCTATAGCACAATCACAAGGGGGTAGGGCACCATCGCCAGCCGACCGTATCGGCCAGAAAACCTCCGATGGGGCCTCCGAGACTGCGCCCGCTGATATTGATGACGTTCTGATAACCGCGGTATAAAGCTACCTCGTCTGGAGGTGTCATATCTGCGTGCATAGTATTAGTGGCTGTGATAGTAACTGTAGCGAGTCCGTACCGGTGATGATCACCGAAGCCATGACGAGGATCCCAGCCCCGCTGGCGCCGGCCAGGACCCTTGATAGAACCAGCTGGAATATGGACATACTCGCGCCACTATAATGATCAGTATGACTACTCGACAACGTTACCGGACAAGTTACCATGCAATGCAGCCGAGTGCAAACAGCACATACGACCAGACAAGCACCCGCTTCCGACCATACTGATCACCGAGCGTGCTGCACTAGAGGAGTGAGCAACCTCTCAACACTCTTGGAATAATACTCACCACAGGCAGCGAGATGCAATAGCCAAAGTTGTAAGCAAGGAGCAGCCACGAGCCTTCCGAAAGTCGGTGGAACTGTGATGCGATCGCGCTGTAGGTCGATATCACGAGCATTTCATCAGCGCTCGCTATAAATACACCTGTGTAACGTCAGTCATGTTCTTCGAGTCTATAGCAAGGTATCATACCCAGAAACGCAGCGTAGATGACGAAAGTGTCGGGGGGTTTCCTTGCGGTAAATTCCTCGCCGGTCTCCTCATCGTTGGCGGGACGTAGCAGAGGGGATTCTTCTGAGACCGCCATGACTATGATCAGTAGAATAAGTCGATAGATTGAAATTAATTCACGTCTGATGAAATGTCAAGTTGAAAGGTGACTCAGACTCAATCCGATTCTGATAACAACTCCAATCCCGAGTTCGCGCTAAATCCAGCGGTGACGGCGACGGTGACGGTGACTTGGAGGAAGCTAGCATGACCAAATTAGCGTTCCGATAAACTTTCTGATGAGACGATAATGCAGACTGATTGCATGCGTCTCCCATTCATGGCCAATCGCCTATCCCGGTATCACTGTGCAATGCGATCCCTTCCTTCAGCCGTCGATCGTCTCCAATAGTTCGCAGTTTGTATGCACAGACAATCACCACGAATAGGAATGTACCGCACTGAGTGGCTGAAGAAGCAAAGTGAGCCATCCTTGACCATCTTGCTGAACTCTGCCCTGTTTTCCGACGCCATCGTTTCTCATTTGCCATGGATTTGCTGCATGTCAGATATGTGGCGGGTGGGCTGCTTTCGATGCATTAACTTCGGGTAAGTCGGGTGATAACCACCGATATACAATGCAATTTCCTAGCAGTTTTTCTCAGCAACCTTGAAGTCGGTTAGCGACGGTATTGATAGCAGAGAACCCTGGAAGGCAGCAATCGCGACCGGTGTCGTTGGTGGTGATGGCGGGCTGCGACAGGCACCAGCGGGCGGCTCCTGCCTAAACCCTCAAATATAAGAAGACTTCGTCTTCCAGTAGGAAAAAAAAAAAAAAAAAA